>NC_136610.1:2276413-2296413 GCF_933228915.1 Telmatherina bonti
TCCTGAACCTGGAACGCCAGAGTCCAGCACCGTCCTGAACCTGGAACGCCAGAGTCCAGCACCCTCCTGAACCTGGAACGCCAGAGTCCAGCACCCTCCTGAACCTGGAACGCCAGAGTCCAGCACCGTCCTGAACCTGGAACGCCAGAGTCCAGCACCGTCCTGAACCTGGAACGCCAGAGTCCAGCACCGTCCTGAACCTGGAACGCCAGAGTCCAGCACCCTCCTGAACCTGGAACGCCAGAGTCTAGCACCCTCCTGAACCTGGAACGCCAGAGTCCAGCACCGTCCTGAACCTGGAACGCCAGAGTCCAGCACCCTCCTGAACCTAGAACGCCAGAGTCCAGCACCCTCCTGAACCTGGAACGCCAGAGTCCAGCACCCTCCTGAACCTGGAACGCCAGAGTCCAGCACCGTCCTGAACCTGGAACGCCAGAGTCCAGCACCCTCCTGAACCTAGAACGCCAGAGTCCAGCACCCTCCTGAACCTGGAACGCCAGAGTCCAGCACCCTCCTGAACCTGGAACGCCAGAGTCCAGCACCGTCCTGAACCTGGAACGCCAGAGTCCAGCACCGTCCTGAACCTGGAACGCCAGAGTCCAGCACCGTCCTGAACCTGGAACGCCAGAGTCCAGCACCCTCCTGAACCTGGAACGCCAGAGTCCAGCACCGTCCTGAACCTGGAACGCCAGAGTCCAGCACCGTCCTGAACCTGGAACGCCAGAGTCCAGCACCCTCCTGAACCTGGAACGCCAGAGTCCAGCACCCTCCTGAACCTGGAACGCCAGAGTCCAGCACCCTCCTGAACCTGGAACGCCAGAGTCCAGCACCGTCCTGAACCTGGAACGCCAGAGTCCAGCACCCTCCTGAACCTGGAACGCCAGAGTCCAGCACCCTCCTGAACCTGGAACGCCAGAGTCCAGCACCGTCCTGAACCTGGAACGCCAGAGTCCAGCACCGTCCTGAACCTGGAACGCCAGAGTCCAGCACCGTCCTGAACCTGGAACGCCAGAGTCTAGCACCCTCCTGAACCTGGAACGCCAGAGTCCAGCACCGTCCTGAACCTGGAACGCCAGAGTCCAGCACCCTCCTGAACCTAGAACGCCAGAGTCCAGCACCCTCCTGAACCTGGAACGCCAGAGTCCAGCACCCTCCTGAACCTGGAACGCCAGAGTCCAGCACCGTCCTGAACCTGGAACGCCAGAGTCCAGCACCCTCCTGAACCTGGAACGCCAGAGTCCAGCACCCTCCTGAACCTGGAACGCCAGAGTCCAGCACCCTCCTGAACCTGGAACGCCAGAGTCCAGCACCGTCCTGAACCTGGAACGCCAGAGTCCAGCACCGTCCTGAACCTGGAACGCCAGAGTCCAGCACCGTCCTGAACCTGGAACGCCAGAGTCCAGCACCCTCCTGAACCTGGAACGCCAGAGTCCAGCACCCTCCTGAACCTGGAACGCCAGAGTCCAGCACCGTCCTGAACCTGGAACGCCAGAGTCCAGCACCGTCCTGAACCTGGAACGCCAGAGTCCAGCACCCTCCTGAACCTGGAACGCCAGAGTCCAGCACCCTCCTGAACCTGGAACGCCAGAGTCCAGCACCCTCCTGAACCTGGAACGCCAGAGTCCAGCACCGTCCTGAACCTGGAACGCCAGAGTCCAGCACCCTCCTGAACCTGGAACGCCAGAGTCCAGCACCCTCCTGAACCTGGAACGCCAGAGTCCAGCACCGTCCTGAACCTGGAACGCCAGAGTCCAGCACCGTCCTGAACCTGGAACGCCAGAGTCCAGCACCGTCCTGAACCTGGAACGCCAGAGTCCAGCACCGTCCTGAACCTGGAACGCCAGAGTCCAGCACCCTCCTGAACCTGGAACGCCAGAGTCTAGCACCCTCCTGAACCTGGAACGCCAGAGTCCAGCACCGTCCTGAACCTGGAACGCCAGAGTCCAGCACCCTCCTGAACCTAGAACGCCAGAGTCCAGCACCCTCCTGAACCTGGAACGCCAGAGTCCAGCACCCTCCTGAACCTGGAACGCCAGAGTCCAGCACCGTCCTGAACCTGGAACGCCAGAGTCCAGCACCGTCCTGAACCTGGAACGCCAGAGTCCAGCACCGTCCTGAACCTGGAACGCCAGAGTCCAGCACCCTCCTGAACCTGGAACGCCAGAGTCCAGCACCGTCCTGAACCTGGAACGCCAGAGTCCAGCACCCTCCTGAACCTGGAACGCCAGAGTCCAGCACCCTCCTGAACCTGGAACGCCAGAGTCCAGCACCCTCCTGAACCTGGAACGCCAGAGTCCAGCACCGTCCTGAACCTGGAACGCCAGAGTCCAGCACCGTCCTGAACCTGGAACGCCAGAGTCCAGCACCGTCCTGAACCTGGAACGCCAGAGTCCAGCACCCTCCTGAACCTGGAACGCCAGAGTCCAGCACCCTCCTGAACCTGGAACGCCAGAGTCCAGCACCGTCCTGAACCTGGAACGCCAGAGTCCAGCACCGTCCTGAACCTGGAACGCCAGAGTCCAGCACCGTCCTGAACCTGGAACGCCAGAGTCCAGCACCCTCCTGAACCTGGAACGCCAGAGTCCAGCACCCTCCTGAACCTGGAACGCCAGAGTCCAGCACCCTCCTGAACCTGGAACGCCAGAGTCCAGCACCGTCCTGAACCTGGAACGCCAGAGTCCAGCACCCTCCTGAACCTGGAACGCCAGAGTCCAGCACCCTCCTGAACCTGGAACGCCAGAGTCCAGCACCGTCCTGAACCTGGAACGCCAGAGTCCAGCACCGTCCTGAACCTGGAACGCCAGAGTCCAGCACCGTCCTGAACCTGGAACGCCAGAGTCCAGCACCCTCCTGAACCTGGAACGCCAGAGTCTAGCACCCTCCTGAACCTGGAACGCCAGAGTCCAGCACCGTCCTGAACCTGGAACGCCAGAGTCCAGCACCCTCCTGAACCTAGAACGCCAGAGTCCAGCACCCTCCTGAACCTGGAACGCCAGAGTCCAGCACCCTCCTGAACCTGGAACGCCAGAGTCCAGCACCGTCCTGAACCTGGAACGCCAGAGTCCAGCACCCTCCTGAACCTGGAACGCCAGAGTCCAGCACCCTCCTGAACCTGGAACGCCAGAGTCCAGCACCCTCCTTAACCTGGAACGCCAGAGTCCAGCACCGTCCTGAACCTGGAACGCCAGAGTCCAGCACCGTCCTGAACCTGGAACGCCAGAGTCCAGCACCGTCCTGAACCTGGAACGCCAGAGTCCAGCACCCTCCTGAACCTGGAACGCCAGAGTCCAGCACCCTCCTGAACCTGGAACGCCAGAGTCCAGCACCGTCCTGAACCTGGAACGCCAGAGTCCAGCACCGTCCTGAACCTGGAACGCCAGAGTCCAGCACCCTCCTGAACCTGGAACGCCAGAGTCCAGCACCCTCCTGAACCTGGAACGCCAGAGTCCAGCACCCTCCTGAACCTGGAACGCCAGAGTCCAGCACCGTCCTGAACCTGGAACGCCAGAGTCCAGCACCCTCCTGAACCTGGAACGCCAGAGTCCAGCACCCTCCTGAACCTGGAACGCCAGAGTCCAGCACCGTCCTGAACCTGGAACGCCAGAGTCCAGCACCGTCCTGAACCTGGAACGCCAGAGTCCAGCACCCTCCTGAACCTGGAACGCCAGAGTCTAGCACCCTCCTGAACCTGGAACGCCAGAGTCCAGCACCGTCCTGAACCTGGAACGCCAGAGTCCAGCACCCTCCTGAACCTAGAACGCCAGAGTCCAGCACCCTCCTGAACCTGGAACGCCAGAGTCCAGCACCCTCCTGAACCTGGAACGCCAGAGTCCAGCACCGTCCTGAACCTGGAACGCCAGAGTCCAGCACCCTCCTGAACCTGGAACGCCAGAGTCCAGCACCCTCCTGAACCTGGAACGCCAGAGTCCAGCACCCTCCTGAACCTGGAACGCCAGAGTCCAGCACCGTCCTGAACCTGGAACGCCAGAGTCCAGCACCGTCCTGAACCTGGAACGCCAGAGTCCAGCACCCTCCTGAACCTGGAACGCCAGAGTCCAGCACCCTCCTGAACCTGGAACGCCAGAGTCCAGCACCGTCCTGAACCTGGAACGCCAGAGTCCAGCACCGTCCTGAACCTGGAACGCCAGAGTCCAGCACCCTCCTGAACCTGGAACGCCAGAGTCCAGCACCCTCCTGAACCTGGAACGCCAGAGTCCAGCACCCTCCTGAACCTGGAACGCCAGAGTCCAGCACCGTCCTGAACCTGGAACGCCAGAGTCCAGCACCCTCCTGAACCTGGAACGCCAGAGTCCAGCACCGTCCTGAACCTGGAACGCCAGAACGCCAGAGTCCACAAACATCCCGTCTCCACGGAAACATCACGTCACCATGGAAACATCACGTCTCCATGGGAACATCATGCCTCCATGGAAACATCATGTCACCATGGAAACATCCCGTCTCCATGGAAACATCATATCTCCATGGAAACATCCCGTCTCCATGGAAACATCCCGTCTCCATGGAAACATAATGATTGGCAAGTCTTATTGCCATGGTAACGGTGATGAAAGTCTTTTCCACTTAAAACACTGATACTTCCACAGGTGAGGTGTGTTTAGTGAGGTTTGTAATGACGGGACTGACATGAGGAAGGAGGCTCTGCGCTCTCATTGGCTAATCATGTCTCATTGTTTCAGCCACTCTTTGGCTCAACTTTTAATTTCTTCCTCCTCAGGATCGTTGAGCAAAGCAATTACATGGAGCTGACCTTGTGTCTGAAGGCGGGAGGAGGACGGTGTCCCATCACCTCTTTTCTCTCTTTTTTTAATGTCTTCCACAACAAAATAAAAACAGTGAAGCTCAGAGCCACCATCATCACCCCCCCGCCCCCACAGACCCCAGCCCCGACCACCACACACACACACACACACACACACCTCTGGTTGAAAACGAGAGCTGCAGGAATATTAAGTCTCTGGCATTAGAATAAACACGTCGAGTGTTAAATCAAAATCCAATTCTGTGCTCTATTATTTTCTGGCATAGTAATGACTGCCACGGATTAGGGATCAATATTTCACCACGGCGGGACATTACCGTCTTTATTCAGGCCGTGATTGAGTTTGGAGGAGAGGCCCTGCCCTGGAATCTGCATGGAAGATAAGGCTCCGCGTGCATGTGGATGCGCACGAGAGGCCGGAGCGAGGCGACGCGTCACACGCCAACTTCACCCTGAAACACGCTGAAGTTGGTTTCTGGTTGGGCCTGGCGCGAGACATGGCGCGGGAACAGGTCAGGAGGAAAACTGCAACATATTCATGTCTGCAGGACATTTTCTCCAAGCTGCTTCATCAAATCGTAGTTTCTGGTTTCGTAAACATTTTATTTGTGAAAATGCTGAATTTGCTCCTTTTTGTCACTTTAATATAAGATCATGTGCCTTTTTACCCATTCTGCAGTAGAAAACAGTAGGAAACAGTAGAAAAGAGTAGTAAACAGTACTAAACTGTAGAAAACAGTAGGGAACTGTAGAAAACAGTAGGAAACAGTAGTAAACAGTAGAAAAGAGTAGTAAACAGTACTCAACAGTAGAAAACAGTAGGGAACTGTAGAAAACAGTAGGAAACAGTAGTAAACAGTAGGAAACAGTAGGAAACGGTGGTAAACGGTAGAAAACAGTAGGAAACAGTAGAAAAGAGTAGTAAACAGTACTAAACAGTAGAAAACAGTAGGGAACTGTAGAAAACAGTAGGAATCAGTAGTAAACAGTAGGAAACGGTGGTAAACAGTAATAAACAGTAGTAAACAGTAGGAGACAGTAGGAAACAGTAGGAAACAAAAGGAAACAGTAGAATATAGTTGTAAACAGTAGAAAACAGCAGAAAGCAGTAGTCAACAGTAGGAGACAGTAGAAGACAGTAGGAAACAGTAGAAAACAGTAGTAAACAGTAGAAAACAGCAGAAAGCAGTAGTAAACTGTAGGAAACAGTAGTAACCAGTAGTAAACAGCAGTGAACAGTCGTAAAAAGTAGAAAACAGTCGTAAACAGTAGAAAACAGTAGTAAACAGTAGAATACAGTTGTAAACAGTAGAAAACAGCAGAAAGCAGTAGTCAACAGTAGGAGACAGTAGAAAACAGTAGGAAACAGTAGGAAACAGTAGAATACAGTTGTAAACAGTAGAAAACAGCAGAAAGCAGTAGTCAACAGTAGGAGACAGTAGAAAACAGTAGGAAACAGTAGGAAACAGAAGGAAACAGTAGAATACAGTTGTAAACAGTAGAAAACAGTAGGAAACAGTACAAAACAGTAGAAAACTATAGTAAACAGTAGGAAACAGAAGGAAACAGTAGAATACAGTTGTAAACAGTAGAAAACAGCAGAAAAAAAGTAGTAAACAGAAGGAAACAGTATTAAACAGTAGAAAACAGTAGAAAACAGTAGTAAACTGTAGGAAACAGTAGAAAACAGTAATAGACAGTAGGAAACAGTAGGAAACAGAAGAAAACAGCAGAAAACAGTAGAAGACAATAGTAAACAGTAGGAAACAGTAGAATACAGTTGTAAAGAGTAGAAAACAGCAGAAAGCAGTAGTTAACAGTAGGAGACAGTAGGATACAGTAGGAAACAGTAGAATATAGTTGTAAACAGTAGAAAGCAGCAGAAAGCAGTAGTCAACAGTAGGAGATAGTAGAAAACAGTAGAATACAGTAGGAAACAGTAGTAAAGAGTAGGGAAAAGCAGAAAACAGTAGGAAAAAGTAGAAAACAGTAGGAAACAGTAGAAAACAGTAATAGACAGTAGAAAACAGCAGTAACTAGTGGTAAACAGTAGAAAACAGTAGGAAACAGAAGAAAACAGCAGAATACAGTTGTAAAGAGTAGAAAACAGCAGAAAGCAGTAGTTAACAGTAGGAGACAGTAGGATACAGTAGAAAACAGTAGTAAACAGTAGGAAACAGTAGAATATAGTTGTAAACAGTAGAAAGCAGCAGAAAGCAGTAGTCAACAGTAGGAGATAGTAGAAAACAGTAGAATACAGTAGGAAACAGTAGTAAAGAGTAGGGAAAAGCAGAAAACAGTAGGAAAAAGTAGAAAACAGTAGGAAACAGTAGAAAACAGTAATAGACAGTAGAAAACAGCAGTAACTAGTGGTAAACAGTAGAAAACAGTAGGAAACAGAAGAAAACAGCAGAATACAGTTGTAAAGAGTAGAAAACAGCAGAAAGCAGTAGTTAACAGTAGGAGACAGTAGGATACAGTAGAAAACAGTAGTAAACAGTAGGAAACAGTAGAATATAGTTGTAAACAGTAGAAAACAGCAGAAAACAGTAGTTAACAGTAGGAGACAGTAGAAAACAGTAGAAAACAGTATACAACAGTAGGAAACAGTAGGAAACAAAAGCAAACAGTAGGAAACAGTAGAATATAGTTGTAAACAGTAGAAAACAGCAGAAAGCAGTAGTCAACAGTAGGAGACAGTAGAAAACAGTAGGAAACAGTAGAAAACAGCAGAAAGCAGTAGGAAACTGTAGGAAACAGTAGTAAACAGTAGTAAACAGCAGTAAACAGTCGTAAACAGTAGAAAACAGCAGATAGCAGTAGTTAACAGTAGAAGACAGTAGAAAACAGTAGTAAACAGTAGGAAACAGAAGGAAACAGTAGGAAACAGTAGAAAACAGTAGGAAACAGTAGAAAACAGTAGTAAACAGTAGAAAACAGCAGAAAACAGTAGTAAACAGAAGAAAACAGCAGGAAACAATATTAAACAGTAGAAAACAGTAGAAAACAGTAGTAAACAGTAGTAAACAGTAGAAAACAGTAGTAAACTGTAGGAAACAGTAGAAAACAGTAGTAAACAGTAGAAAACAGCAGAAAGCAGTAGTTAACAGTAGGAGACAGTGGGATACAGTAGTAAACAGTAGGAACAGAAGGCAACAGTAGAAAAAAGTAGTAAACAGTAGAAAACAGTAGAAAACAGCAGAAAACAGTAGTATACAGTAGTAAACAGCAGAAAACAGGAGGAAACAGTAGGAAACAGCAGGAAACAGTAGTAAACAGCAGAAAACAGTAGGAAACAGCAGAAAACAGCAGGAAACAGTAGAAAACAGTAGGAAACAGTAGTAAACAGTAGAAAACAGCAGAAGGCAGTAGTTAACAGTAGGAGACAGTAGTAAACATTAGTTAACAGTAGAAAACAGCAGAAAACAATAGAAAACAGTAGGAAATGGTAGTAAACAGTGGTAAACAGTAAAAAAAATTGTAAACAGTAGAAAACAGTAGTAAACAGTAAAAAAAAAAGTAGTAAACGGTAGAAAACAGTAGTAAACAATAGTAAACAGAAGAAGACAGCAGGAAACAGTAGTAAACAGTAGAAAACAGTAGGAAACAGTAGTAAACAGTAGTAAACGGTAGCAAACAGACGTAAACAGTAGAAAACAGCAGTAAACAGTAGTAAGCAGTCGTAAACAGTAGGAAACAGTAGGAAACGGTAGGAAACAGTAGAAAACAGTGGAAAACAGTAGTAAACAGTAAGAAACAGCAGGAAACAGTAGGAAACAGTAGAAAACAGTAGTAAACAGTAGAAAACAGCAGAAAGCAGTAGTTAACAGTAGGAGACAGTAGAAAACATTAGTTAACTGTAGAAAACAGCAGAAAACAATAGAAAACAGTAGGAAATAGTAGTAAACAGTAGTAAACAGTAAAAAAAAAAAGTAGTAAACAGTAGAAAACAGTAGTAAACAGTAAACAAAAGTAGTAAACAGTAGAAAACAGTAGTAAACAATAGTCAACAGAAGAAGACAGCAGGAAACAGTAGTAAA
The DNA here is from genome assembly GCF_933228915.1 of Telmatherina bonti. Taxonomy (NCBI): domain Eukaryota; kingdom Metazoa; phylum Chordata; class Actinopteri; order Atheriniformes; family Telmatherinidae; genus Telmatherina; species Telmatherina bonti. The sequence continues at coordinate 2,285,237 of NC_136610.1, forward strand.
CAGTAAAAAACAGTAGAAAACAGTAGTAAACAGTAGAAAACAGGAGTAAACAGCAGGAAACTGTAGGAAACTGTAGAAAATAGTAGGAAATTGTAGGAAACAGTGGTAAACAGTATGAAACATTGGTAAACGGTAGGAAACAGTAGTAAACAGTAGAAAACATTAGAAAATAGTAGGAAATAGTAGGAAACAGTGGGAAACAGTAGTAAACAGTAGGAAACAGTAGTAAACAGTAGGAAACAGTAGGAAACAGTGGTAAACAGTAGAAAACAATAGTAAACAGTAGGAAACAGTAGGAAACAGTGGTAAACAGTAGAAAACAATAGGAAACAGTAGGAAACAGTGGTAAACAGTAGAAAACAGTAGTAAACAGTAGAAAACAGTAGGAAACAGTAATAAGCATTAGTAAACAGTAGAAAACAGCAGGAAACAGTAGAAAACAGTAATAGACAGTAGAAAACAGTAGTAAACAGTAGAAAACAGTAGTAAACAGTAAAAAAAAACAGCAGTAAACAGAAGAAAACAGCAGGGAACAGTAGTAAACAATAGAAAACAGCAGGAAACAGTAGAAAACAGTTATAGACAGTAGAAAACAGTAGTAAACAGAAGAAAACAGCAGAGAACAGTAGGAAACAGTAGGAAACAGTAGGAAACCGTAATAGACAGTAGAAAACAGTTGTAAACAGTAGAAAACAGTAGGAAACAGCAGGAAACTGTAGGAAACAGCAGGAAACAGTAGAAAACAGTAGAAAACAGTAGAAAATAGTAGGAAACAGTAGAAAACAGTAGTAAACAGCAGTAAACAGTAGGAAACAGTAGAAAACAGAAGTAAACAGATGAAAACAGCAGGAAACAGTAGTAAACAGTAGAAAACAGTAGGAAACAGTAGAAAACAGTAGTAAACAGTAGGTAACAGTAACAGACAGTAGGAAACAGTAGAAAACAGTAGAAAACAGTGGGAAACAGCAGGAAACGGTAGGAAACAGTAGAAAACAGTAGAAAATAGTAGGAAACAGTAGGAAACAGTAGAAAACAGTAGTAAGCAGAAGAAAACAGCAGGAAACAGTAGAAAACAGTAGGAAATAGTAGGAAACAGTAGAAAACAGTAGAAAACGGTAGAAAACAGTAGGAAATAGTAGGAAACAGTAGGAAACAGTAGTAAACATTAGTAAACAGTAGAAAACAGAAGGAAATAGTAGGAAACAGAAGAAAACAGGCGGCCAAAGACATCTAAACTCACATTTATCACATTAAAAGACAAAAATCTCAGAAAATATATTTTATTTTTACAAATAGAATAAATGTTCCACCATTCTGAACTTCCGTTTTAACAGATGTGTGTATTATTTAGTTCAGACCAGTAAAGTCTGTCCAGTAAAGTCAGACCAGTAAAGTCTGACCAGTAAAGTCTGACCAGTAAAGTCTGACCTGTAAAATCTGACCAGTAAAGTCTGACCAGTAAAGTCTGACCAGTAAAGTCTGTCCAGTAAAGTCAGACCAGTAAAGTCTGTCCAGTAAAGTCTGACCAGTAAAATCTGACCAGTAAAGTCAGACCAGTAAAGTCTGACCAGTAAAATCTGTCCAGTAAAGTCAGACCAGTAAAGTCTGTCCAGTAAAGTCAGACCAGTAAAGTCTGACCAGTAAAGTCTGACCTGTAAAATCTGACCAGTAAAGTCAGACCAGTAAAGTCTGACCAGTAAAGTCTGTCCAGTAAAGTCAGTCCAGTAAAGTCTGACCAGTAAAGTCAGACCAGTAAAGTCAGGCCAGTAAAGTTTGACCAGTAAAATCTGACCAGTAAAGTCAGACCAGTAAAGTCAGACCAGTAAAGTCTGTCCAGTAAAGGCAGACCAGTAAAGTCAGACCAGTAAAGTCTGTCCAGTAAAGTCTGACCAGTAAAATCTGACCAGTAAAGTCTGACCAGTAAAGTCTGACCTGTAAAATCTGACCAGTAAAGTCTGACCAGTAAAGTCTGACCAGTAAAGTCAGCCCAGTAAAGTCTGACCAGTAAAATCTGACCAGTAAAGTCAGACCAGTAATGTCAGACCAGTAAAGTCAGTCCAGTAAAGTCTGTCCAGTAAAGTCAGACCAGTAAAGTCAGACCAGTAAAGTCTGTCCAGTAAAGTCTGACCAGTAAAATCTGTCCAGTAAAGTCAGACCAGTAAAGTCTGACCTGTAAAGTCTGACCTGTAAAATCTGACCAGTAAAGTCTGACCAGTAAAGTCTGTCCTGTAAAGTCAGTCCAGTAAAGTCTGACCAGTAAAATCTGACCAGTAAAGTCAGACCAGTAAAGTCAGAGCAGTAAAGTCTGACCAGTAAAGTCAGACCAGTAAAATCAGACCAGTAAAGTCAGAGCAGTAAAGTCTGACCAGTAAAGTCAGAGCAGTAAAGTCTGACCAGTAAAGTCTGACCAGTAAAGTCAAACCAGTAAAGTCAGACCAGTAAAGTCTGTCCAGTAAAGTCTGACCAGTAAAATCTGACCAGTAAAGTCTGACCAGTAAAGTCTGACCTGTAAAATCTGACCAGTAAAGTCTGACCAGTAAAGTCTGTCCAGTAAAGTCAGACCAGTAAAGTCTGTCCAGTAAAGTCTGACCAGTAAAATCTGACCAGTAAAGTCAGACCAGTAAAGTCTGACCAGTAATGTCAGACCAGTAAAGTCAGTCCAGTAAATTCTGTCCAGTAAAGTCAGACCAGTAAAGTCAGACCAGTAAAGTCAGACCAGTAAAGTCAGGCCAGTAAAGTTTGACCAGTAAAATCTGACCAGTAAAGTCAGACCAGTAAAGTCAGACCAGTAAAGTCTGTCCAGTAAAGGCAGACCAGTAAAGTCAGACCAGTAAAGTCTGTCCAGTAAAGTCTGACCAGTAAAATCTGACCAGTAAAGTCTGACCAGTAAAGTCTGACCTGTAAAATCTGACCAGTAAAGTCTGACCAGTAAAGTCTGACCAGTAAAGTCTTTCCAGTAAAGTCTGACCAGTAAAGTCTGTCCAGTAAAGTCTGACCAGTAAAATCTGACCAGTAAAGTCAGACCAGTAAAGTCTGACCAGTAATGTCAGACCAGTAAAGTCAGTCCAGTAAAGTCTGTCCAGTAAAGTCAGACCAGTAAAGTCAGACCAGTAAAGTCTGTCCAGTAAAGTCTGACCAGTAAAATCTGTACAGTAAAGTCAGACCAGTAAAGTCAGACCAGTAAAGTCTGACCAGTAAAGTCTGACCTGTAAAATCTGACCAGTAAAGTCTGACCAGTAAAGTCTGACCTGTAAAATCTGACCAGTAAAATCTGACCAGTAAAGTCAGACCAGTAAAGTCTGACCAGTAATGTCAGACCAGTAAAGTCAGTCCAGTAAATTCTGTCCAGTAAAGTCAGACCAGTAAAGTCAGACCAGTAAAATCTGACCAGTAAAGTCAGACCAGTAAAGTCTGACCAGTAAAATCTGACCAGTAAAGTCAGACCAGTAAAGTCAGAGCAGTAAAGTCTGACCAGTAAAGTCAGACCAGTAAAGTCAGACCAGTAAAGTCAGAGCAGTAAAGTCTGACCAGTAAAGTCTGACCAGTAAAGTCAGAGCAGTAAAGTCAGACCAGTAAAGTCTGACCAGTAAAGTCAAACCTGTAAAGTCAGACCAGTAAAGTCTGTCCAGTAAAGTCAGACCAGTAAAGTCAGACCAGTAAAGTCAGACCAGTAAAGTCTGTCCAGTAAAGTCAGACCAGTAAAGTCTGTCCAGTAAAGTCTGACCAGTAAAATCTGTCCAGTAAAGTCAGACCAGTAAAGTCTGTCCAGTAAAGTCAGACCAGTAAAGTCTGACCAGTAAAGTCTGACCTGTAAAATCTGACCAGTAAAGTCTGACCAGTAAAGTCTGTCCAGTAAAGTCAGTCCAGTAAAGTCTGACCAGTAAAATCTGACCAGTAAAGTCAGACCAGTAAAGTCAGACCAGTAAAGTCAGAGCAGTAAAGTCTGACCAGTAAAGTCAGAGCAGTAAAGTCAGAGCAGTAAAGTCTGACCAGTAAAGTCTGACCAGTAAAGTCAGAGCAGTAAAGTCTGACCAGTAAAGTCAAACCAGTAAAGTCAGACCAGTAAAGTCTGTCCAGTAAAGTCTGACCAGTAAAATCTGACCAGTAAAGTCTGACCTGTAAAATCTGACCAGTAAAGTCTGACCAGTAAAGTCTTTCCAGTAAAGTCAGACCAGTAAAGTCTGTCCAGTAAAGTCTGACCAGTAAAATCTGACCAGTAAAGTCAGACCAGTAAAGTCTGACCAGTAATGTCAGACCAGTAAAGTCAGTCCAGTAAAGTCTGTCCAGTAAAGTCAGTCCAGTAAAGTCTGACCAGTAAAATCTGACCAGTAAAGTCAGACCAGTAAAGTCAGAGCAGTAAAGTCTGACCAGTAAAGTCAGAGCAGTAAAGTCAGACCAGTAAAGTCTGACCAGTAAAGTCAAACCAGTAAAGTCAGAGCAGTAAAGTCTGTCCAGTAAAGTCTGACCAGTAAAATCTGACCAGTAAAGTCTGACCAGTAAAGTCTGACCTGTAAAATCTGACCAGTAAAGTCTGACCAGTAAAGTCTGACCAGTAAAGTCTGTCCTGTAAAGTCAGACCAGTAAAGTCTGTCCAGTAAAGTCTGACCAGTAAAATCTGACCAGTAAAGTCAGACCAGTAAAGTCTGACCAGTAAAGTCAGACCAGTAAAGTCTGACCAGTAATGTCAGACCAGTAAAGTCAGACCAGTAAAGTCTGTCCAGTAAAGACTGACCAGTAAAATCTGTCCAGTAAAGTCAGACCAGTAAAGTCTGTCCAGTAAAGTCAGACCAGTAAAGTCTGACCAGTAAAGTCTGACCTGTAAAATCTGACCAGTAAAGTCAGACCAGTAAAGTCAGAGCAGTAAAGTCTGACCAGTAAAGTCAGACCAGTAAAGTCAGACCAGTAAAGTCAGAGCAGTAAAGTCTGACCAGTAAAGTCTGACCAGTAAAGTCAGAGCAGTAAAGTCAGACCAGTAAAGTCTGACCACTAAAGTCAAACCAGTAAAGTCAGACCAGTAAAGTCTGTCCAGTAAAGTCAGACCAGTAAAGTCAGACCAGTAAAGTCAGACCAGTAAAGTCTGTCCAGTAAAGTCAGACCAGTAAAGTCTGTCCAGTAAAGTCTGACCAGTAAAATCTGTCCAGTAAAGTCAGACCAGTAAAGTCTGTCCAGTAAAGTCTGACCAGTAAAGTCTGACCAGTAAAGTCTGACCAGTAAAGTCTGTCCAGTAAAGTCAGTCCAGTAAAGTCTGACCAGTAAAATCTGACCAGTAAAGTCAGACCAGTAAAGTCAGAGCAGTAAAGTCTGACCAGTAAAGTCAGACCAGTAAAGTCAGAGCAGTAAAGTCTGACCAGTAAAGTCAGAGCAGTAAAGTCTGACCAGTAAAGTCTGACCAGTAAAGTCTGACCTGTAAAATCTGACCAGTAAAGTCAGACCAGTAAAGTCAGAGCAGTAAAGTCTGACCAGTAAAGTCAGACCAGTAAAGTCAGACCAGTAAAGTCAGAGCAGTAAAGTCTGACCAGTAAAGTCTGACCAGTAAAGTCAGAGCAGTAAAGTCAGACCAGTAAAGTCTGACCACTAAAGTCAAACCAGTAAAGTCAGACCAGTAAAGTCTGTCCAGTAAAGTCAGACCAGTAAAGTCAGACCAGTAAAGTCAGACCAGTAAAGTCTGTCCAGTAAAGTCAGACCAGTAAAGTCTGTCCAGTAAAGTCTGACCAGTAAAATCTGTCCAGTAAAGTCAGACCAGTAAAGTCTGTCCAGTAAAGTCTGACCAGTAAAGTCTGACCAGTAAAGTCTGACCAGTAAAGTCAGTCCAGTAAAGTCTGACCAGTAAAATCTGACCAGTAAAGTCAGACCAGTAAAGTCAGAGCAGTAAAGTCTGACCAGTAAAGTCAGACCAGTAAAGTCAGAGCAGTAAAGTCTGACCAGTAAAGTCAGAGCAGTAAAGTCAGACCAGTAAAGTCTGACCAGTAAAGTCAAACCAGTAAAGTCAGACCAGTAAAGTCTGTCCAGTAAAGTCTGACCAGTAAAATCTGACCAGTAAAGTCTGACCTGTAAAATCTGACCAGTAAAGTCTGACCAGTAAAGTCTTTCCAGTAAAGTCAGACCAGTAAAGTCTGTCCAGTAAAGTCTGACCAGTAAAATCTGACCAGTAAAATCTGACCAGTAAAGTCTGACCAGTAATGTCAGACCAGTAAAGTCTGTCCAGTAAAGTCTGTCCAGTAAAGTCAGACCAGTAAAGTCAGACCAGTAAAGTCTGTCCAGTAAAGTCTGACCAGTAAAGTCTGACCTGTAAAATCTGACCAGTAAAGTCTGACCAGTAAAGTCTGTCCAGTAAAGTCAGTCCAGTAAAGTCTGACCAGTAAAATCTGACCAGTAAAGTCAGACCAGTAAAGTCAGAGCAGTAAAGTCTGACCAGTAAAGTCAGACCAGTAAAGTCAGAGCAGTAAAGTCTGACCAGTAAAGTCAGAGCAGTAAAGTCAGACCAGTAAAGTCTGACCAGTAAAGTCAAACCAGTAAAGTCAGACCAGTAAAGTCAGAGCAGTAAAGTCTGACCAGTAAAGTCAGAGCAGTAAAGTCAGACCAGTAAAGTCTGACCAGTAAAGTCAAACCAGTAAAGTCAGAGCAGTAAAGTCTGTCCAGTAAAGTCTGACCAGTAAAATCTGACCAGTAAAGTCTGACCAGTAAAGTCTGACCTGTAAAATCTGACCAGTAAAGTCTGACCAGTAAAGTCTGACCAGTAAAGTCTGTCCTGTAAAGTCAGACCAGTAAAGTCTGTCCAGTAAAGTCTGACCAGTAAAATCTGACCAGTAAAGTCAGACCAGTAAAGTCTGACCAGTAAAGTCAGACCAGTAAAGTCTGACCAGTAATGTCAGACCAGTAAAGTCAGACCAGTAAAGTCTGTCCAGTAAAGACTGACCAGTAAAATCTGTCCAGTAAAGTCAGACCAGTAAAGTCTGTCCAGTAAAGTCAGACCAGTAAAGTCTGACCAGTAAAGTCTGACCTGTAAAATCTGACCAGTAAAGTCAGACCAGTAAAGTCAGAGCAGTAAAGTCTGACCAGTAAAGTCAGACCAGTAAAGTCAGACCAGTAAAGTCAGAGCAGTAAAGTCTGACCAGTAAAGTCTGACCAGTAAAGTCAGAGCAGTAAAGTCAGACCAGTAAAGTCTGACCACTAAAGTCAAACCAGTAAAGTCAGACCAGTAAAGTCTGTCCAGTAAAGTCAGACCAGTAAAGTCAGACCAGTAAAGTCAGACCAGTAAAGTCTGTCCAGTAAAGTCAGACCAGTAAAGTCTGTCCAGTAAAGTCTGACCAGTAAAATCTGTCCAGTAAAGTCAGACCAGTAAAGTCTGTCCAGTAAAGTCTGACCAGTAAAGTCTGACCAGTAAAGTCTGACCAGTAAAGTCTGTCCAGTAAAGTCAGTCCAGTAAAGTCTGACCAGTAAAATCTGACCAGTAAAGTCAGACCAGTAAAGTCAGAGCAGTAAAGTCTGACCAGTAAAGTCAGACCAGTAAAGTCAGAGCAGTAAAGTCTGACCAGTAAAGTCAGAGCAGTAAAGTCTGACCAGTAAAGTCTGACCTGTAAAATCTGACCAGTAAAGTCAGACCAGTAAAGTCAGAGCAGTAAAGTCTGACCAGTAAAGTCAGACCAGTAAAGTCAGACCAGTAAAGTCAGAGCAGTAAAGTCTGACCAGTAAAGTCTGACCAGTAAAGTCAGAGCAGTAAAGTCAGACCAGTAAAGTCTGACCACTAAAGTCAAACCAGTAAAGTCAGACCAGTAAAGTCTGTCCAGTAAAGTCAGACCAGTAAAGTCAGACCAGTAAAGTCAGACCAGTAAAGTCTGTCCAGTAAAGTCAGACCAGTAAAGTCTGTCCAGTAAAGTCTGACCAGTAAAATCTGTCCAGTAAAGTCAGACCAGTAAAGTCTGTCCAGTAAAGTCTGACCAGTAAAGTCTGACCAGTAAAGTCTGACCAGTAAAGTCAGTCCAGTAAAGTCTGACCAGTAAAATCTGACCAGTAAAGTCAGACCAGTAAAGTCAGAGCAGTAAAGTCTGACCAGTAAAGTCAGACCAGTAAAGTCAGAGCAGTAAAGTCTGACCAGTAAAGTCAGAGCAGTAAAGTCAGACCAGTAAAGTCTGACCAGTAAAGTCAAACCAGTAAAGTCAGACCAGTAAAGTCTGTCCAGTAAAGTCTGACCAGTAAAATCTGACCAGTAAAGTCTGACCTGTAAAATCTGACCAGTAAAGTCTGACCAGTAAAGTCTTTCCAGTAAAGTCAGACCAGTAAAGTCTGTCCAGTAAAGTCTGACCAGTAAAATCTGACCAGTAAAATCTGACCAGTAAAGTCTGACCAGTAATGTCAGACCAGTAAAGTCTGTCCAGTAAAGTCTGTCCAGTAAAGTCAGACCAGTAAAGTCAGACCAGTAAAGTCTGTCCAGTAAAGTCTGACCAGTAAAGTCTGACCTGTAAAATCTGACCAGTAAAGTCTGACCAGTAAAGTCTGTCCAGTAAAGTCAGTCCAGTAAAGTCTGACCAGTAAAATCTGACCAGTAAAGTCAGACCAGTAAAGTCAGAGCAGTAAAGTCTGACCAGTAAAGTCAGACCAGTAAAGTCAGAGCAGTAAAGTCTGACCAGTAAAGTCAGAGCAGTAAAGTCAGACCAGTAAAGTCTGACCAGTAAAGTCAAACCAGTAAAGTCAGACCAGTAAAGTCTGTCCAGTAAAGTCTGACCAGTAAAGTCTGACCTGTAAAATCTGACCAGTAAAGTCTGACCAGTAAAGTCTGACCAGTAAAGTCTGTCCAGTAAAGTCAGACCAGTAAAGTCTGTCCAGTAAAGTCTGACCAGTAAAATCTGACCAGTAAAGTCAGACCAGTAAAGTCTGACCAGTAAAGTCAGACCAGTAAAGTCTGACCAGTAATGTCAGACCAGTAAAGTCAGACCAGTAAAGTCTGTCCAGTAAAGTCTGACCAGTAAAATCTGTCCAGTAAAGTCAGACCAGTAAAGTCTGACCAGTAAAGTCAGACCAGTAAAGTCAGACCAGTAAAGTCTGACCTGTAAAATCTGACCAGTAAAGTCAGACCAGTAAAGTCTGACCAGTAAAGTCTGTCCAGTAAAGTCAGTCCAGTAAAGTCTGACCAGTAAAATCTGACCAGTAAAGTCAGAGCAGTAAAGTCAGAGCAGTAAAGTCTGACCAGTAAAGTCAGACCAGTAAAGTCAGAGCAGTAAAGTCTGACCAGTAAAGTCTGACCAGTAAAGTCAGAGCAGTAAAGTCAGACCAGTAAAGTCTGACCAGTAAAGTCAAACCAGTAAAGTCAGACCAGTAAAGTCTGTCCAGTAAAGTCAGACCAGTAAAGTCTGACCAGTAAAGTCAGACCAGTAAAGTCAGACCAGTAAAGTCTGACCAGTAAAGTCAGACCAGTAAAGTCTGTCCAGTAAAGTCAGACCAGTAAAGTCTGACCAGTAAAGTCAGTCCAGTAAAACTGTTTTTATCCAGACCGCTAAACGTGCAACGAAGCGGAAACGAACTTTAGGGACGGAGACTCGCGCCGCTCCCCTGAGGGTGAGCTTCTCACGCGTTCACACGTAAATATCGAAAATCTCATCTTGCTTCCTCATAAAAACATAAAGGTGTGCGTTTTTCCTGCTTTCCTCGCGCTCCGGTCGGGAATCTGCCTGGACCGCGCTGCCGCACGCGGTGCCGCACGCGCTGCCGCACGCGCACTACAGAGATAATAGCCTATTAGTGCAAGTGGGATTAATTTGTTGCCAATTACAGGCAGCTGAGCCGAATAGGGATGCATAAATAAGGAGCACAAAGAAGTGTGTGTGTGTGTGTGTGTGTGTGTGTGTGTGTGTGTGTGTGTGTGTGTGTGTGTAAGTAAGAGAGAGGGAGAGAGAGAGAGAGGGGGGGGGGGGGGGGGGGAAGAGGGGGGTCCTCGAGGGGCCAGCTAAAAGCCAAAGAAGACTGAAGGCGCGAGAGAGAAAGAGGGACGTAAGCTGGTCTGAACTATTAATAGAGAACCGGATCAGAACCCGTCCCTCCTTCTGCTCCTGTGGTTCCAGAGCGCGCGCCCCCCGGTTCCGCGAGGTTAGAGGTTGGGATGTGCGCGTGCCATCCCGGGATAAGGACCCGCAGGGGCAGCAGCCCGGAGGAGAAGTCGTGTCGCCGCGGCGGAGGATGAAACCGGGACGGGGGAGGCCGACACAAGTTTAACTTGGACCGGAACCAGAAGCAAAACCGGGTCAGCCAGTCCGAACCCCGCGGCTCCTCATGGAGAACTTTGAGTGACTGGAAGCAGCTCAGACCGGATGGTACCGGCCCTTATCTAGCCTCCAGAACCGGCCTGGTCTTTTCCCCAGTTTGAACCCGGATAGTTTTTTATGGGAAGGAGGGAGTAACGTGATGAACCGGGACAGAGCGGTACCGGGGCCCGGATCGGACGGAGTCCAGGCCGTGATGAACCGGGACAGAAACACAGCGGGGCCCGTGGGCGACCTGGTCCAGCCCGCTGGGAACCGGGACCGAGCGCCAAACACCGGGGACGGGGTCCAGACTCTGGTTGGTCCGGACAGCGGAGAGGTGGTGGAGGGGGGGGACGGGGAGCAGCGGCTCTTCTCCGGCGCGGGGGCCGCAGGAAGAGACGCCCAGGCCGCGGAGAGCCGGTCGGAGCCCCCGCCGACCAACGCGGTGTTCGTCCCGCCACAGCAGGTACGGTTCTGCTGGGGGTGCGAGTTCTGCGGGTTCTGCTGGGGGTGCGAGTTCTGCGGGTTCTGCTGGGGGTGCGGGTTCTGCGGGTTCTGCTGGGGGTGCGGGTTCTGCGGGTTCTGCTGGGGGTGCGGGTTCTGCGGGAAGTGCGCAGCTGTAGCGGCAACACGTGCGGGAGGACGGGGCGCTGCTAATAAATAAAGACATAAAGAGTTCAGGAAAATAAAAAATGAAACTTTTAGCTCGTTTTCTTCTGATTCTTGAAATATTCTTCTTGTTTTTATACTTCTATATTTTCATTTTATATCGAGCCTGTCAGATGAGGGAGGAAATCATCCAGAATATTTCCAATAAACAGAAATTATTTTTATTCTGTTGCAGAAAATCTGAAAGATAATTTCACATTTTTTTATTTTCTAAATATTCTTTCATCTGAATATAAATATTTAGTTTATTTATTAAATATCGTCGAACATGAA